>NW_028076700.1:0-764 GCF_014824575.4 Sturnira hondurensis
AACAAACACTTCAAAAATTTATATGGAATCATAAACAACCCTGAATAGCAGCAGCAATTTTGAGAAAGAAGAACAAAGTAGGAGGGATCACAATACCTGATACCAAACTGTATTACAAGGCCACTGTAATCAAAACAGCCCGGCAATGGCATAAAAACAGGCACCTAGACCAATGGAACAGAACAGAGAGCCCAGAAATAGACCCTAATCTCTACAGTCAATTAATATTTGACAAAGTGGGCAGTAACATAAAATGGAGTAAAGATATCCTCTTCAACAAATGGTGTTGGGAGAACTGGACAGCTACATGCAAAAAAAAATGAAACTCGAGCACCAACTTACACCATACACCAAAATAAATTCAAGGTGGATAAAAGACTTAAACATAAGTCATGAAACCATTAAAGCCCTAGAGGAGAACACTGGCAGGAAAATCTCAGATATTCCACGCAGCAATATTTTTACTGATACGTCCCCTAGAGCAAGGGACATAAAGGGAAGAATAAACAAATTTTGATCTCATCAAAATTAAAAGCTTCTGCATGGCTAAGGAAAACAGTATCAAGATAAAAAGAGAAGCAACAACTTGGGAAAATATATTTGCCAATGATACCTCAGACAAAGGTTTAATCTCCAAAATATACAAAGAACTCACTCGACTCCCCTCAAAGAAGACAAACAACCCAGTTAAAAAATGGGCAAAGGACTTGAACAGACATTTCCCCAAGGAGGACATACAGAGGATCCAGACACATGAAAAGATG
>NW_028076701.1:0-1192 GCF_014824575.4 Sturnira hondurensis
GGTTGTAGCAGTCTGCAATCCCACCAACAGTGAACTAGGGTCCCTTTTCCCCTACAACCTCTCCAGCTATTGTTTGTTTCTTTGTTTATGGTACCCTTTCTGACTGGTGTAAAGTGGTATCTCATTGTGGTTTTAATTTTCATCTCTCTGATAGCTAGCAGTATCGAGTATATTTTCCTGTGTCTCTGAATCCTCTGTATGTCTTTCTTGGAGAAGTGTCTGTTCAGGTCCTTTGCCCACTTTCTAATTGGGTTGCTCATCTTCTTTGAGTGGAGTCGAGTGAGTTCTTTGTATATTTTGGAGATTAAACCTTTGTCTGAGGTATCATTGGGAAATATGTTTTCCCAAGCCGTTGCTTCTCTTTTTAGCTTGATACTGTTGGCTTTGTTGAATCATTTGCTGAGTAGTAATAGGGAGAAGAACATCAAGCACATTTGCAGTTTGAATGGATTCAGTAAGGGCTGCAGATGCAGCAGTCATGGCCCCTATTATTAAAATAGAAGAAACTATGGAGGCAATAAACATGCGTATCAATTGGCGGGTTCTGACATAGGTGAGGGGCTTACTGAGAGCACTTAATCCTCCTGGATCAGCCCACTCTGGGATAAGGATAACAGGAACCCAGGCCTGGGCCTGTTGGCAAATGACAAATATGGTGGTGAGATTTAATTCAGTGACATTTGAACGAGTTAAACAGCTATTATATATAGTGCCAGGAGTAGTGGGGAAAGTATATACAGTAGAGGTCTCATTATACACAAGTTGAGGTGCACCAGGGATGGCTAAAAACAGATAAGCATGAGAAGTACACAAGTAACCCAGGTACATGTAATATTCCAAATGTTAAAGTAACCAAAGGCATTGTCTTTCTTTCAGATGAGTTGAAATTGTCCTGTCTGACGGTCAACAAAAGGGAGCTCTACCTTTCAAGTAGAAGTATGCCATGGGCTAGTATGAGTAGGACCCTTTATTCTGAGAATAGGGGCTCCTGCCTGTCCTCTATGCCAACTAAGTTTATTATACACTGTGAGGGGCATAGGGTTTATAATTGCCGAGTCTACTATGGCATAAATCTTCCACTTTGCACCCCAGTTTTCTACTACTAGAGGGGTGCTAGTGATATTGATTAATGATGGTGTCTGTTCACAGCATAGTTTCCAAGTGACTGGCTTGGTTGATCCACCATCTATTT
>NW_028076702.1:0-1448 GCF_014824575.4 Sturnira hondurensis
TAAGTAGCAGGATCGGAGCCCTAGGTTTTCACCAGAGCAGGGCAACTAAGTCTCTGGGTTGTGACATTGTATGTGGGGGCGGGGTCAAAGAGGGACAATGGCTTCCCTCTGCCGCCTGCTGCCGTGACCCCCCACTGGCACCGCAGGCACCACCGTCACCAGGCCCACACGTTTCGTTCCACTGCATGCGAGTGTGCCACCGCTGTCAGCCCTCCACCACTGGGTTCGCCCCCTGGGGCCTGCGTGGTCCGTCTCACTGCGTGCAAATGTGCGACCTTGGTCAGTCTGCCCCGCACCCCAACTAGGTCAGGGCTGCCTGCGCTCCTAGGTCTGTCCTGCCCCACCCAGCTCCGCTGCTGGCTCCGCCTCTCTTACCGTCCCCGTTGAACAGTTCGTAGTTGTCGGACTTCCGTATAATTGCGTTTTCTGGTCTTTGGGTGTGTCCTAGTTCTCCAAACCTTTGTTGTGTTCAAACTTGTTTGTGGGAGAAGGCACAGTGTTTCCACCTATGCCTCCATCTTGGTGGAAGTCCTTAGTGCTTGTTTTCTGTGGGAAGGATGGCTTCTGCTGGGGGACTGGCAGCGAAAAATTTAAAAAACTGCTTGGTGTCAATGGTCAGTTTATGAAATTATGTGATTATTTAAGGAAAGGAGCTTTTATTTAGGTTTGTTCGATAATCTTTGACATGCTCGTTCCTTTCTCTCTATAACTTCACTTCCTTCCTGTTAGAAAGAAGACCTGTGCTCCCCACCCTTGGGTGGCACACGCTTGCCCGTCCCCTCCTAGCCTGTCGGTTACGAGCACCATGAGGAGTGGGGACCAGAGCCGGCAGTCTCAGTGCTGCAGGCCTTGCCGAGCACAGCAGGGCCACGCTGGCCTCAGCTCTGAGGAAAGCAGTCAGCGGCTGAGGGTTCTCGTTGGTCTTTTCCTCCGGGAGGCTTGGCCATGGCCCTGAGAGCAGGGAGTGTCGGGTTTGAGAGGACCTGAGGGCGTGTGGTCCGTGTGATGAGCTTCGAGCAGGTGCCTGGACGGAGCAGCTCAGGAGGCTCGGGTTCTTCGCTTTGTTTTGAGCAGCTGGTGGTCCTGGTGACCGACGCCGTTACTGGTCTTTGCTCTCATCTAGCCATCTTCACATTTTGTTAAATAATAGAACTTTGTTTTTAAAAAATTGTGTATGAGCCCTGGCCGCTCAGTTGTTTGGGAATCGTCCCACAAACCAAAAGGTCTCGGGTTTGATCTCCGGTCAGGGGACATGCCTGGGTTGCAGGTTCAGTCCCCAGGTGGGGCGCGTGCAGAAGGCAGCCAGTCCGTGTTTCTCGCTCACACGAGTGCATCTCTCCCTCTCCTCCCTCCCTTCCTCTCTGTAAAGTCAAAATTAAATTTTTAAAAAATCGTATGTGAAACCATTAGAAAACAAGAAGTATTTTATCTGTATAAATTGAAATGTA
>NW_028076703.1:0-624 GCF_014824575.4 Sturnira hondurensis
CTATTACTTGGTTGCTTAGAGTTATCAGCTCTGGGGCTTTGAGTTCTTCTTACGCCATATGGAGTATTCGTGCCTGTTACATATGAGGAGCAGAGCCCTAGGTGTTCACCAGGGCTGGGCCACCCAGTTGCTGGGTTATGAAGCTGTATGTGTGGGTAGGGCCAAACGAAAGCAATGGCAGGCCCACTCTCCTACCTCCTGTCATGATGGCCTGGCCACTAGGTCTGTCCAATTGTGCGCAAATTTGTGACTGCAGTCAGCCCGCTGCCCCGAGCCCTCACTGGGTCAGCCTGGGGTCGGGGGATCTTTCTTGCCTGTCCCTGTTCTGCTGCTGGCTCTGCCCCTCTTACCAGTCTGGTTGACCGGTTCGTTGTTGTTGGACTTCCGTATAGTTCAATTTTCTGTTGCTTGACTGCGTCTTTGTTCTCCAAACCTTTGTTGTATTCAAACTTGGTTGTGGGAGAAGGCAACCAAGTTTCCACCTATGCCTCCATCTTGCTGGAAGTCTCTGGTAGGATTTCAATAGACAATAACACAACAAAATACAAAATAAGGTAATTCAAGGTAGTGACCCACATTATAAACAAGTGTTATACACTTCAGTGTTGCATGGATTTTTAAAAC
>NW_028076704.1:0-908 GCF_014824575.4 Sturnira hondurensis
AGAATTGCAAAACTCGGCACTTGGATCGCATCATCGATTTTCCTGGCACGCAGTGTGACATCCCACCGTTTTGAATCCCCGCACATTCTGCCGGTAGAGTCACATCGTATCAGCACTACTTGTGACCAAATCGATGGCGTAACTATCCCATTTCTCACTGCACTTCAACTTCAGGGTCAAAATCTATTTTATTATCAAATCCATGTTTCAAGGATAAAGAAAAAGCGTATCAAAAAAAATCCCATTAAAATGATTACCCCCAGATCTTTCCCATGTGGAGACAAGACAGGCACTGCACTCTCCTGGCATGAGGACATTAGCGTCACCACGAACCAGGTAACGGGACCTGTGACCCCAAGCACCTAATAAGGTGACGCTTGGGTTTACTACGGTGTGGAGTAACTCACGTGAAATTGTTCTCATTCCAGTGGCTACTGGTTCATTCATTCATTCATTCGCTCATTCATTCAAACTCTCTGGGAAATCTACCGACACCGGGCCATGAGCTACCGCCCAAGGACCACCCCCGCCTCACTTTCAGAGCAGAGCTACGCTACCCCAGCTTTCCGCTCATGCGCGCAGGCATCACCCGCAACTCCAGGAGACTGGAGGTGTCCTCGGCAAAGAAATCATCCGGTAAGTTGGTCTCCGTCTGAAAGTGAAACGGTCGACATGTGCGTTTACTACATGTACTTAAACGACCTTAACAGCACCCCAACACCGCAAGGGTTTTTTTTTTTCCTTCTGGTTTTAAGGAAGCTTTAATTGTCTACAAATAATTAACAGAATTCAAAAAGTAGAGTGATTCTTGCCAGCTCAAAAAGCTTCCCCGATCTCTTCCTTCCAAAATCCCAAATCGGCTCAAACGAGCTGTTCTGCTTTTGTCCAGGCCATTATTACGTCCTGGG
>NW_028076705.1:0-1110 GCF_014824575.4 Sturnira hondurensis
GTTCAGAAGAGATCACCTATTGTGGCTGAAGGCAAAATAAATGCTCAGGCTATAGCAATCCTGTGGAGAGAAAGAGGACAGCATGGCCACTCTCTCAAGACGATAGCACCCCAACCCTTGTCTAGACAGGATTTATGGTTTTTCTCCAGTCTTACATCAAAGGAGGACTTATTATCTATTACATAGAATATTATTGTCTACATTTTAGGTACAATCTAGGAAAAGAAAATAACACATGCAGAAGGAAAGGCAGTGAGCTGATTAGCTCCACCTTTGGGAAAATTTACATAGGCCTTGGAAATTACTTCGAAGATAGACAATACACATTTCTTCTTTTAGACCAGGGTGAGGGAGTTTTAGCAAGAGCAAACCATAACAGTCTGTATGCATTTTGTAGGCATGATTCCCATGGGAAAACTCGGTTTGAAGGTCTGGCTCCTGCCCACCACCTCACTTCTGTAGGTTTTCCATACAGAGCTGAGTCACATTTGCCAAAACAAACCAGTCCCCTACAACAACAATAAAAACAAGTTGATTAAATTTTATTTTGATTTGAAGGCAAATCATGTTTGATACACGTCATTTTCAAAGATTTAGACCTACAGTTCATATGGTTTACAATGTGTCTGTTTCATTACCTGCCCGAGATGACCAAGTACACTTTCCATACTTCCTTCCTAACATTCCACATCTCACAATGACAGGATTTGTTTAAAAGACACTTTTTTACTCACCACATAAGAAGCGGACAGGACTTGCACCAAGATGGAGGGGTAGGTGGAAACACTATGCCTTTTCCCACAACCAAGTTTAAAGATAACAAAATTTTAGTTAATAAAAATGCAGCAGAAACACAGAAAATTGAACTATACGGAAGTCTGACAACAGAGAACCATTCAACCCTACTGGTAAGAGGGGCGGAGCCAGAGGTGGAGTGGGGTTGGGCAGGAAAGATCCCCTGACCCAGGCGGTCATGGATGGATCCCAGGTGTGGGGTGGTGACAGGTGGACCCAGTGAGGGCCCAGGGCAATTGGCTGACTGAGGTCACACATTCTCATGTAGATAAACCAGCAGGGGAGCCAGCAGTGAGACAGACCGCACAGGTCCCA
>NW_028076706.1:0-521 GCF_014824575.4 Sturnira hondurensis
GGTCATAGAACTGAAACTGTGACCTCCACGGCGCCGGCAGTGACACACACACACGCACACACATGCGCACTCACACTCCAACTGCATGGTGTCCTTGGACGACTTCCACTTCTGGCACTTTTAAGATGGACTCTCAATCTCGATTTTTTTAAATTTTGATAATGCCACCAACTCACATTTTGCCGAATTTATGATTTAACGTTTTGGCATCTCACGGTAACCCGGTTTTGCACGTGAGAACACTGAGGCGCTGATTAGCTATGGGACTCAAGTTGTGTTAGGGTGACTCGTCTGTCCCAGTTTTCCTGGGACTTTCCTGACGTGAAGTTGGAGGCCCCACTTCCGGGAAACCCCCTCAGTCCTGGGCGAGCCAGGGTGGTTGGGACCCGGCACCCACGGCAAGAGGCCAAGTTCAGGCCAGTTACCTGCTCGGAAGGACGGGAAAGCTTGCGTTAGCCAGCCCCTCCTTTCCCAAGGAGAAGGGAAAACCTGGGTACGTGTCCAGAACCCTGATGTAACTC
>NW_028076707.1:0-1018 GCF_014824575.4 Sturnira hondurensis
CAGTGTCCTCCCTTATAAAATACTAAGAACATAAGTGAAGCCATAGCTCCAGTCTGGGCAAGGCCTTGTGGTATGTTGTGCAGATGACGAGTAGCAGAGAAACATACAGAGGAGCTTCATGCCACCCTCCCCTTGTGCATGAACAAAGCGTGATGATACGTGTGAGGGTGTGTAGACTTGGAGACAGTCTGCAAGGACCCTGGAGCTGACTGCTCCCCTGGATCCCTGGGCCAGGCAGATCAGAAAAACCCCCCAGCAAAATGCAGATGTGCTCGTGCTCTGCTGTGAAGTGAGAAAACACACCTTTTTCTCTAATATTCCTATAAATATGCGGGGAGTGTCTCTGCCACACATGGAGATGGTAGGAGCAGCGGAGGTCCAGGTTGGGTGTGCATGGGACCATGGGACAGTCCAGTAGGGAAGCTCTGCAGGGCCACAGGGGGGTTCCCAGCCTGGAGTCTGGATCCTTGTCCCTCCCTGCTCATCCTGGGGTCCTGGAGGCAGAGACCCCTCTGGACCAGCTCTCACCTCAGACCAGCACTGGATGGTGGTGTTGGCCTGATGCACCTGCCCCTTGGCCTGGTAGGTGGTGTGGTTGGGCCCATGGCCCAGCGCCTCCACGAGGTCCTTGTTGGAGTCCTGCAAAGGTAGAGCTGGGCACTGAGTTCCTCCTGTTGGCCCAGGAGGCTCCCCCCAATCTGCACCTCTGCATCATGGCAGACCTAGCAAGCAGTGCACTGTCCCATAGGGCACAGTGCGGACATTCCCTCAGTCCTGCTGAAGTGACAGCACAGCTGGATCCTGTCAGGAGGGAAAGGCTGAGTCACTGAGGAAAATCACCTCCTTCTGAAATGTTATGGAGATGAATCCAGCCAGGGCTCCTCACCTGGCTGCTTACACTGGTCTTCTGTGCTTCGGGAGAATACAGATTGCAGGGAAGGTATCCCATACCTTAATGCCCCTCACGTTTTTTGGACAAACCACCCTATCTAGTGTGATGAAAAGGCTCTGAGCAGGT
>NW_028076708.1:0-1399 GCF_014824575.4 Sturnira hondurensis
CTATGACAGTAAGTTAGTTAAGCCCAGCCATTTCTGGCTCAGAAAATATTAATCTGTAAAGACACTCAAAAGACAATAATGGAGAAAGATTTCCAAACATAGGAAAAGATGCTCAATTCCAGTACAACACAAAAAATGAACTTTAAAAGTATAGCACAATGACACTGTACACCAACCAGACTGGCAAATAAAAGTCCCAAGTGGAAACAAAATTTTCTAATTATAAAATTGTAGGAAAATACTAAAAACTGTCTATAGAACATAACTTGGCTGTATATCACATGCATGTTCATATACCCCTTTCTAGTTTTAGGAATATTTCTAGTACTTCTCTTCCTTGGAAGAGTTCCTAAAGACATACTTACACATACACATAGTGATGTGGATACGTGAATACTGCAATTCATTGCAGTATTTCTCTTTGTGTGTTACCATAAAAGACTGGACATAACCTCAGTGTTCATCACTAAGGTGTAGATTAAATTTCTATGTCATTGCCATACACTGCAATACAATGTAGTGGTCCTGTGTTCCCTGTAATGGTAAGGAAATATATTCCAAGACACATTTTTTAAAGCAGAAAGTTTACATGAAGATGTTGATCATACCCGAATGTACAAAACACAGAAAAGACTCCACTGGTATATGCTCAAATGATATTATACTCCTCATATCACAGTGACTCAACAATTTTACCCCTCTTTCCTCTCTGAGTTCATAGATCTTTTTTCTTTTCTTTTTCTTTTTTTTCTTGGTTTGCTTATGTACCTTAAATTAAATCTGGTACATTATGTAAGTTCACTGCAACATACTGAATTGTGTATCCTTATAGATATTTGACTTATATCTCCATTATCATGAATGAGAAGATCAAGAATTTCTGGGTATTCAAGATATTTAACTGTTCTGTTAAAGAAAAAGGAGCAAGATCCAGAACAGATTTTAGCATTTATATAAAAACGATAATATAAATACATATTTTTATTCTGTTATAAGTACAGATTATAAACTATCAAAAGGAAAATAACACAAGAAACTAAAAACAGCAGTTGTGTGCAGGGAGGGGCATTGGGTGCCTGGGGTTACAGGTAAAGCAGAAACGTTTTACAATATACCGTTTGCCGTGTATTGATTTTTAAAACATGTGACATATTGCATATTACCTAATTTGAAAATAGAAAAGAAGTACACTAAAAGTTCTTTCCTTCTTTGTATGCAATGGGAAGTGCTGGATAGAAATATTCTCCCAAAAGACTTTTCTGACACTCTTCCAGTCAGTTTATCCAAAACCATGTAACAGATGGAGAAAACCTAATGAGACCTGTAAAACCGACACATCACGATAAGCGAGGACTCAATACTGGCATAATCTAATGAATATATATATATATATATATAT
>NW_028076709.1:0-1381 GCF_014824575.4 Sturnira hondurensis
GTTTCTCCAGGAGAAAAGCGAAGCCTAGATAAGCACTGCCTGTAGAAGGAACAATGCAAAGTTGAACAGATTTGCGAAGGCCTAAGTCCATGTGATACGAGGAAAACTACTTTGGGACTTTGGGAGCATGGCACTGTGTTATCTGTAGACTGCAGGATTTCGCCCTTTCTTTGTCCCTGGGCAATGGGGACATTTTGTAGAAAGTGGGTATCCCCCGATAAGTCCCTACCGCTTGTCTAGAAGTATCCTTTGATGGCACTGCTGCGGAAGGTACTGTGTTATCTGAAGAGTGCAGCGTTTGCGGTTTCTTCATTCCTGGGCAATAGGGACATTTTGTAGGAAGCGGGATTCCCAGATAAGTCTCTTCCCCTTGTGTAGAAGTATCCTTGGGCTGATACTGCTGCCTTAGGGTGGACAGCTAGGGTGCTGTGGAATGACATTTCTGTCAGCGAGAAAGAGAACGCTCAGGGACAGGATTATCTCATGTTTGACACAGAGTGAGCAGTTAACCTGCAGTCTGGCTCAGAAATGTTTCCCAAGGAGAAAAGCGAAGCCTGGCTAAGAACTGCGTGTAGAATGAACTATGCAACTTTGAAAACAGTTACGAAGGCCTAAGGCCATGTGATACAACGGAAAGTATTTTGGGACTTTAGGAGCAAGGCCTTGTGTTATCTGCAGAGTGAAGGGTTTCGCGATTTCTTTGTTCCTGGGCAATAGGGACTTTTCATAGGAAGCGGGTTGCCCAGATAAGTTTCTATCCTTTGTGTAGAAGGATCCTTTGCTGGCACTGCTGGGGAAGGTGCTGTGTTATCTGCAGAGTGAAGCGTCTGCCGTTTATTCGTTCCTGGGCAATAGGCACATTTCGTAGGAAGCGGGATTCCCAGATAAGTCTCTACACTTTGTATAGAAGTATCCGTTTCTGGCACTGCTGAGGAAGGTGCTGTGTAACCTGCAGAGTGAAGTGTTTCTCGTTGCGTTGATGTAGGGTAATAGGCACATATGGTTGGAAGCGGGTTACCCACGATAAGTCTCTATCCCTTGTGTAGAAGTATCCTTTGCTGGCACTGCTGGGGAAGGTGCTGTGTTATCTGCCGAGTTAAGCGTTTGCCCTTAATTCGTTCTTGGGCAATAGGCACATTTCGAAGGAAGCGGGTTTCCCAGATAAGTCTCTGCCCTTTGTGTAGAAGTATCCTTTTCTGGCACTGCTGGGGAAGGTGTTGTGTTATCTGCAGAGTGAAGCATTTGTGGTTCATTTGTTCCTGGGCTGTAGGGACATTTCGTAGGAAGCTGGTTTCCCACGATAAGTCTGTACCCTTTGTGTAGAAGTATCCTTTTCTGGCACTGCTGACGAATGTGCTGTGTTATCTGCAGCGTGATGCGT
>NW_028076710.1:0-561 GCF_014824575.4 Sturnira hondurensis
CGTACGCACTCGAGCGTGGCTGGCAGGGCCCCCGGCAGGGCTCCCCCCCCCCGACCCAGTGCCATAAAAGCCAACAGGTTGTGGTTTGAGCTCACTTTCCACTCCGTTCCGGTTCCCGGGTCTGCAGGGCGATGGCCCTGAGGGATTGGAGGCTTTGTGCATCGCTTTGTTTTACTGTTTTATTTTTGTTTTTCTAACTAACGGTGTGCATTCCGGGCACTGCACAGCAGTGGCCCTCAGGATAAAGAAAAGGCGTTTGATAAAAGTGATTCTCGGCGCTAACCCCACATGAAGTCTCTCTCTGACTAGGGCAGGTGCCCTCAGACCTCCCAAGTAAGGCAGTTTTTCTTTGATTCTTGGCCGCGAAGGCCAGATCGTACACCGCCCATCAGAGCTCTTTTGCTTAAATGAGTCACAGGGATTCATCTTAATTTTGCTCGAGCTAAAGAGATAAAACTGGACCTTCCAGTGAAGTGCCCAATAAATAAAAAGTAAGTGCTAACCAGCACCCTGGCCCACGGCGCCTTCCCAGGTAGTGAATCACCTGAAATCATTTTTCCA
>NW_028076711.1:0-521 GCF_014824575.4 Sturnira hondurensis
CTAATCATCAGTTTTCCTAACACTGATAATTTCTAACCTGGGGAGGTGCTGTAAGCTATTCTATTCTATTCCTGCTGGAGTTTCATGAACTGGATTTTTTTAAAAAGCAAGAATCACAGTAACGTCACTGTTTTCTTATAGTCACTGTATGTATTAACAATTAAACATGATAATTAGAAACTTTGTAAAATTATAAAGTAATACCTGGAACTTAAAAGTCATTACAATGGCTCCTAATCACTTACTGTTCTTCAGAAAAATTAATATACAGTTTCTGGATAAAGATTGATAAAAGCAAAGTAGATATTTTACTGGGAGGGGGGGCAGTTCTCTATTAAGACTCTCCTAATACCTCATAGCAGCAATTTTCAACTGGTGTGTCACAAGAAATTTTTTAAATTTAATCTTTATTGTATTTTTCCCCATTACCACTTATCTCTTCATACTCTTCTCCCATTAATCACCATATTGTTTTCCATGTCCATGGATCCTTTTTCCTTTATGGTGAATCCTCAAGGATT
>NW_028076712.1:0-1538 GCF_014824575.4 Sturnira hondurensis
TGAACAGAAAGGAAAACAGGTCCATGGACATGGACGAGAGTGTGGTGGTTGTAGCGGGGTGGGGTGCATAAGGGGACTAAATGGTAATGGAAAAAATACAATAAAGATCATTAAAAAATACAAATGTATCTACCTTATGGCTCAATAATTCTCCTTTTGTGGATTAGTCTAAAGAAACCCAAAACACTAATTTGAAAGCATATGCACTCCTATGTTCATTGCATCATTATTTGCAGTAATGCCTCAATGATTTGGAAGCAACCCAAGTGCCCATCAATAAATGAATGGATAGTCCTGGTTGGTGTGTCTCAGTAGATTGCGTGCTGGCCTATGAACCAAAGGGTTGCTGGTTTGATTCTCTGTCAGATCACATGCCTGGATTGTGGACCAGGTCCCCAGGTGGGGACATGCAGAAGGCAACCACACATTGTTGGAGAAATGATGGTTCAAGTTTCTGTACTTGAACCACTTGTGGTACTGTATTTGAACCACTTGTCAAAGAAGGTAATTTAGTCAATAAGGGGGGACTAGGGTGAAAAAAATGGAAATTTCTAAACCTGGTAGTCTGAAATGGGAAATTGAAGATACGTGATATATCCTATTCATTTTTTATTGATTTTTTATTGTTATTCAAGTACAATTCTCTCCATTTTCCCCTCACCACTTCCTGCTAACCAAGCCATTCCCACCTCCCATTCTCAATCCTAACCCCCTTTGGTGTAGTCCATGCGTCCTTTACACGGGTCCCTGAAAACCCCTCCCCCTTTATCCTCTTGATTTCAAATACCTCTTGTGTTTAGCCTCAGGTCACTCTGCATAGTTTTTCTTTTTTGTTTNTGTCAGATCACATGCCTGGATTGTGGACCAGGTCCCCAGGTGAGGACATGCAGAAGGCAACCACACATTGTTGGAGAAATGATGGTTCAAGTTTCTGTACTTGAACCATTTGTGGTACTGTATTTGAACCACTTGTCAAAGAAGGTAATTTAGTCAATAAGGGGGGACTAGGGTGAAAAAATGGAAATTTCTAAACCTGGTAGTCTGAAATGGTAAATTGAAGATACGTGATATATCCTATTCATTTTTTATTGATTTTTTATTGTTATTCAAGTACAATTCTCTCCATTTTCCCCTCACCACTTCCTGCTAACCAAGCCATTCCCACCTCCCATTCTCAATCCTAACCCCCTTTGGTGTAGTCCATGCGTCCTTTACACGGGTCCCTGAAAACCCCTCCCCCTTTATCCTCTTGATTTCAAATACCTCTTGTGTTTAGCCTCAGGTCACTCTGCATAGTTTTTCTTTTTTGTTTTGTTTTTAGAAGACAATGTTTTAAAATTTTGATTAAAAGATCCTACTTGGTAATATATCTGCCTTAGTATGATGATTATTAAAACAGAATATATCTCTCAAGTAGTTATTTTCCACAAAAAAAAAATCACTGGCTCTCTGACTACTAGAAGAGGATTTTGATGAAGACACCATCATTCTGAGATAGGTAATATAATGTTTGTTCAGTTATTACTCACCAATGAAAA
>NW_028076713.1:0-2579 GCF_014824575.4 Sturnira hondurensis
AGAAGAAATGGGGATTGGGCTATATCAGGATAGCTGCAGGGTGTGCGTCCAATACTACTTCTTCGCTGCGGAGCTCTGAGCCTTTCTATGATAGACTCCAAAGAGATCAGCACGGAAGTTTACTTCCCCTTCCCCTGAGGACACTGACCTGTTTCTCACTATCGGACCATGGTTTTGGGGCCTAGCAGAAAACAGAGGCTGCATTTGCTAGCAGATACATGCTATCTCTCATTTTGACTTTCATTCTGGAGCTTGATCACGGACCTAAGTCATGGAAGGCAGATAAACTTCGGGAGCCCAGGCATAGCAGATCCCAACATCTTTTCTATTCCTGAAATAAATTGTAGCTGTTTGGCCTGTGAAACCTATTGTGCACTGTCCCCTAATGCAGTCGCCAGAAAAAAAATTCCCATATACAGGATAAAGAAGACATAAATATTAAGACAAGGAGGAGTCCATTAGCGGACAAATTGAAGATTCTGAGTAAATTCGTCTGAAAAAAACTGCAAATACTAGGGAATAAAAAATTAACAGAAATGGATATATTTACATTTTTCGGAGGATGTACACAAATTTCAGGAAATGTAAATCACATAGCAGCCCTGATCACCCAGATGAGTTCATCATTATAGGGGTGGACTTCATGCTGCCTTACACCACACTGGTTTCACATGTGGGTGTTGAGCTATGTTTCCCCAACTCCAGAAGCAGTTCCCTGAATTGCTCTCCTGCTTGGTTATGACTGCTATATATCCCAAAGGGGTTGCCACTTGCTGTTCCCCTATATGACCCAACCTGGGGAGATAATTTTCAAATGCATCAAAATACACGAAGCATTTTGAGAATCAGCAAACGACGGGCATTTCCAGAGACACACATTCAGGGAAAAAGTCCATCAAACCATGTTTCAGCCTTCAAGGAGCCAACATTTTCAGGGAGGGTCTCAAGCCCCTCACACTTGGTTCAGTGCTGAATGTCCTGCAGCTGCTGCAGTAGCTCCAGCTGCAGTACACGGATTTGATCCTGTAACTTGGTAGAAAAAATACTATGGAGAGGTTGAATACCGCTCCAGGAGGTCTGTACAGCTGGACGACACAGTGTGTCGCAGTCTGTATGGAGAGAGTCTAATGGGTGGAGGTGGGTCATTTCCAGAGAAGCCTTTATGACCATAAGGCTTCGCTGTCCTCCCTGGCAGTTGGAAAGGTCCTTCTGTGAAGTTAACATAAGCATACCCTCATCCCCAAGTTAACAGATTAGAGGAGCCTTCCAAGTGCCATCTCCTAAAGGTCCTCTGTATAAAACCCAAGGGCAAGGTGGCTTCGACTCTACCCCCTGGAAATATTTTTCAAGTGGAGTAAAAAGCACTGTATGGTCACTTAGAAAACTATAGGTCAATATAGCACAGAAGCAGTTGATGTGGGGGAGGGCCCGTGACTTAACGTTATTGGTTTCTTAAAAAGATTCTTAAAAGTATGATGAGTGTATTCCACCACAAACTGAGCATTGGCATGGTAGGTCGTCCTATGAGAAGGGATGCACATAGGGCATCAGAGTTCAAATTAAATGAAATATGTACGGGTTCGAATTTTCTAAGGACAGCAGAATGAGTGACATCTGCTCTCCAAGTCACTTGAGAAGTTAGTGCTTGATATTTCATTTCCATAAATGTGGGATTCACACGGACTCCAGAGTCCTGTGGACAACAAGAGAAGGTACCGCAAGGCTACTCCCTCAACAGGGGAGTGCCTGATGGTGGCCAGGAAACACTCTGAAATAGCAGGAGACTGGAAAGGCCAGGGGACCCTCTCAATGGGAGGGCCAGCATATCCTTGTCCGCATATCCTTGCCTAGAGAGGCTTTTGCTCTTTCTTTTTCCCCCTTAGGACTTCTGGCTCAACTTAGGAATCTTCATCAGGCAGTAAACGAAAGACAATATACAAAGAACCATTAAGAAAGCTTCTAAGTCAGGCTCCAACCCCCAAAAGGCAACAGAACTTTGGAAAAACACTCATTTTCTGTGTTAGCCTTTGTCTTTGAAATAAAAGAAATCCTAGTAAAGTAGGCTTCAAAGCCTTGGTAAGAATCCTTTCTGATTCCAGACCATCCCGGATCATGCTCTAGCTGGCAAGGGGCTACATTCAGTGCCCCATCCCGGGTGCTCAAGCTTCAAGGGATTCCAGGCAGGAAGAACTCCTCCCAGAGGACATGGGGACTGGCTATATCAGGGTAGCTGGGGGGCGAGCTTCCATTACTCCTTGTTGGCCCTGGAGCTCCGAGCCCTTCTTTGATAGACTCCAAAGAAATCAGAGCTGGATTTCCTTCCCCCCACCCAGCCCCGGCCCATGAGGACTGTTACCTGTCTATCAGTATCAGACCAGGATTTTGGGGCCCAGGAGAAAGCAGAGGCAGCCTTTACCAGCACATGCAAGCTTTATCTCTTGTGGCTTTCATTCCGGAGCTTGCTCCCTTGTCCTAAGTCTTGGGAAGCAGGTACACTCCCTTAGCACGGGCAGAGCATTTCCCAACATCTTCTTTCTGCTGCTGAAATAATTTGTAGCCCTTTGGCCTGCGAAACCTAC
>NW_028076714.1:0-2672 GCF_014824575.4 Sturnira hondurensis
AATGGCAGCCACCACGTGGACCAGGCAGCTGTTCTGTGGTTAAGTGACAAGGCCGGCCACTTAAGCTTACCACAGGCACGACTTAGAGGGCAGGAGGCAAGACCCAACTCTTTGTCCTCTAAAAATGTAATTCTTCATTAAAACAAGGTGGGTGTCCGTGAGTCCACGTGAAAGGATTCTGAACATTTATACGGAGATACATACAAATGAATATATATTGTGCTTTTTAAAAAGGATTGGAATAGCCCTGGCTGGCATAGCTCAGTGGATTGAGCGCGGGCCTGCGAACCACACAATCTCGGTTCGATTCCCAGTCAGAGCACATGCCTGGGTTGCAAACCAGTTCCTTGCAGGCTAACTACAAGCAGGGGATGCACAAAAGGCAACCATACATTGATGTTTCTCTCCCTCTCTCCTTCCCCTCTAAAAATAAAATAAATAAAATCTTTAAAAAAAAGGATTGGAATAAACTTAAATAAAATTGAATAGTGAGAAACTTTCTCAGCATGCGATTTGATGTTGTTCAATGCCATGTCTGTGAATCACTTAAAATCTTCCTGGGCACCATTCTGGTAAGCTCTTACATAACGGATCATATCCATGAACTGGAGTCAAGGGGTGGGCTGTCCATATTCTCGCTTTAAAGCAGTTTCCTCAAGGTCATGCGTGGGACTACAGGATCAATTGGAAGCTATCGGCTGCCCAGCCTGCCCCACCCCGAGATGGGGCCAAGACTCACCATGCCATTGGTGATGTCTATATCCAGCGCCCCTTGCTTCTGCAGGAGAGCCAGCACCGAGCCCAGGAAGTTGGCAGAAATGGCCAGCTGGGAGTTGGTGTTGTCGCCCATTGGGGGCAATTCTGGCATCTTCCTGGGAGTCATGGCTGGACGCCCCAGTGGATAGTCGATGAGATCTCCTCCAACCTCCCCAACCAGAGTCTGGGGGAGCAGGGAAGGAAGGGGTCACAGGGAGGGGTGCAGGCACAAGAGATGAGAAAGAATGCTGAAGACTGGGTGAGACCCTGAATCTGCCTCCAGGCAGCCTTCCTTGATTAAATCCCCTGGGTATGAGTGACTCATTTATGGCCCTGAGATCTTCTTCCACTTGTGATGGGATCTCTTGCAGTTCCCACTTTAGTACCATTTATAATCATAGCCATGGTATATCACCATGTATTTCAAATGCGCATAGGACACGGATCCCTCCCCCCTAGCCCTGCCGTGGTGCGTTAGCACGCTATGCATGGATGAATCTACTCTCTAAAGACAGACTCTTCTCCGTGGCTTACAAGACATCATATGGTCTATTCCAGTGTCCTCTCCACCCCATCTTGAGCCACTCTGCCCCTCACCCCCCTCTACAGAGCCTCATCAGGGCCACCAGGGCCTTGTAAGTCCCTGCCACCACCTGAGCAAACCCACTGTGGTGCCTCCCACACGCTCTTCCTTCCCCCACACTGTTCTCTTGTATGTTCCATTCATCTGGCAAGTTTCAGCTCAAGTGTCACCTCCTCCAGGAAGCCCTCCATGACCTCCGTGGGTACATCATATTTTTTCTGTGGGCTCTGATAGCCTGGGACCTTCTCTCACAGTGCTCACGGTCTCTATTTGTACATTTGAACGATTCTCAGATGGCCTGTGCCCTCCAACAGACTGCAAGCCCCATCAGGTCAGAGATCTTGCCCTGCGCGCCATGGCACCTGCAGGCCCAGCCCGAGCCTGGCACACAGTGTTTATGAATATACTAGCTGTGCGTGCGTACGTGTGCACAGGTGTGCTGTGTACATGAGAGCGTAGGTGTGCACCTGCGCTCCGTATCCTGTGGAGCAAGCGGGGAAGCACCCGCGTTTGTGCAGCCCCAGGGGAGTGCAAATGTCAGTTAGGGGCCGGGTTTGGTGGTGTGCTGGAGCCAGCCCCCACCAGCCCCCACCAGCTCCCACCAGCCCCCACCAGCCCCCACCAGCTCCCACCAGCCCCAACCAGCCCCCATCAGCCCCCACCAGCCCCCACCAGCTCCCACCAGCTCCCATCAGCTCCCAGGGACCAAGTCCATGCATCTCTTCCCAACTCCACGTTCGGCGAGTCATGTTGGTAGCTTGAAACTGGCCATGGTGGGAGTAGTCACACCACAGAAATCGGCAAATGCTACAAATCAGGATTTGCTCATCACGACAGCTGGTGTTAGTGATTACCAGCACACCACTGGCCAGGTTCATTCCTCGGGGAAGCCCAAGCCCTTAGCGGTAGCTCCAGTAGTTGGGGGCCACACTGCTTGGGCTCAGACCCCAGATGCTCATTTATGGGGTGTGTGACCTTGGGCAAGAGGCGTAAGCCCTGCATGCCTCAGTTTCCTCCATAAGCGTGCCAACCTCATGTGGTTGCTGTGAGGTCAGACTAGAAGTGTCCTCGGTACACAGTAAGCACTTAACAAGTGCTGGCTGTGATCGTGATTTTTTGACACTGCCCTGGAAGGGCCTCATCTAATCATAAGAGGGCCGTGTTCAAACGTTGCTTCTCAGATGTTTAGCAGAAGCCTTGGGGGGCTCTCATTCCCACCCCTGCCTCTAGGGAGAGGGCCGCCCCCATGGCCCCGAAGCCCAGGCACTCACATTGAGGTCCAGCTCCAGAAATTCCCCAGTCACAAGCGGGAGGCTGGAGAAGGTATACTGGA
>NW_028076715.1:0-2300 GCF_014824575.4 Sturnira hondurensis
CTTTGGGTAGTATGGACATCTTGATGATGTTAATTCTTCCAATCCATGAACACGGTATATGTCTCCATTTCTTTGAGTCTTCCTTGATTTCTTTCTTCAGTGCTGTGTAGTTTTCTGCATACAGCTCTTTTACCTCCTTGGTTAGATTTATTCCCAGATATTCTATTTTTGTTTTTGCAATATCAAATCGGATTTTTTTCTTTATTTCTGCTTCTACTTATTCATTGTTAATAAACAAACATGCCTTTGATTTCTGGATATTGACTTTGTATCCGGCTGTTTTCCCAAATTCATTTATTAGTTCAAGCAGTTTTTTGGTAGAGTCTATAAGATTTTCCATGTACACTCTCATGTCATCTGCAAACAATGCCATTTTTGATTCCTCCTTTCCGATTGGATGCCTTTTATTTCCTTTTCTTGTCTGATTGCTGTGGCTAGAACTTCCAATACTATATTAAATAGAAGTGGTGAAAGTGGACAACCTTGTCATGTTCCTGATCTTAATGGAAAAGATTTTAGTTTTTACCCATTGAGTATGATGTTGGCTGTAGGTCTTTCATATATGGCCTTTATTATATTGAGGAATGCTCCCTCTATTCCCACTTTGCTGAGTATCTTTATCATAAAGGGTGTTGTACCTTATGAAAAGCTTTTTCTGCATCTATTGATATGACCATGTGGTTTTTGTCTTTGCTTTTGTTTATGTGGTGTATTACATTTACTGATTTGCAGATATTGAACCATCCTTGCATCCCTGGGATGAATCCCACTTGGTCATGCTGTATGATCTGTTTGATGTATTGTTGGATGTGATTTGCCAGTATTTTGTTGAGGATTTTAGCATCTATGTTCATCAGTGATATTGGCCTAGAGTTTTCTTTCTTTGTTGTGTCTCTATCTGGTTTTGAAATTAGGATAATGCTTGCTTCATAAAAAGAGTTTGGGAGTTTCCCATCATTTTGGATTTTTTGGAATAGTCTGTGAAGAATAGGGGTTAGCTCTTTCTTAAACACTTTGTAGAATTCTCCTGTGAAACCATCTGGTCCGGGACTTTTGTGTGATGGGAGTTTTTTGATTACTGCTTCAATTTCATTTGCTGTTATTGGTCTATTCAAGCTTTCTACTCCTTCTTCACTGAGTTTTGGAAGATTATATTTTTCTAGAAATTTGTCCATTTCACCTAGGTTTTCAAATTTCTTGGCATACAGTTCTTCATAGTAATTCCTTACAATGCCGTCTATTTCTGTGGTATCAGTTGTAATCTCTCCTCTTTCAGTTCTGATTGTGTTTATTTGGGTCCTCTCTCTTCTTTTCTTAATGAGCCTACTTAAAGGCTTGTCTATTTTGTTTAGCTTTTCAAAAAAAACAACTATTGGATTCATTGATCCTTAGAATTGTGCTTTTAGTCTCTATGTCATTTAATTCTGCTCTGATCTTGGTTATTTCCTTCCTTGTACTTGCTCTGGGCTGTCTTTGTTGTTGTTCTTCCAGTTCTTGCAGGCATCGGGTTAGGTTGTTTGTTTGAAATGTTTCTATTTTCTTTAGGTAAGCCTGTATTGCTATGAACTTCCCTCTCAGGACTGCCTTGGCCGTGTCCCAAAAGTTTTGGGTTGTTGTGAGTTTATTTTCATTTGTTTCCAGAAACTTTTTTGATTCCATCCCTCATTTCAAACTTGACCCATTCATTGTTTAATAGCATACCATTCAGTCTCCATGATTTTGGGTGTTCTGGGTTTTTTCCCCCAGCGTTAGTTTCTAATTTCATTCCCTTGTGCTCAGAGAAAATTCTTGGTATGATTTCAATTTTCTTGAATTTATTGAGGCTTGTTTTTTGTCCTATCATGTGGTCTATCTTTCAAAATGTTCCATGTGCATTTGAAAAGAATGTGTATTTAGCTTCTTTGGGATGAAGGGCTCTGTCTATATAAGTCAAGTCCGTTTCGTCTAGGGTGTTGTTTAGTGCAGCTATATCTTTGTTGATATTTTGTTTGGAAGTTCTTTCCATTTTTGACAGTGGGGTGTTAAAATCCCCTACTATAATTGTGTTGCTGTCAATATCTTTCTTGAAGTCTTCTAAGATTTTTCTTATATATTTGGTGCTCCTATGTTGGGTGCATATATATTTATGATGTTAATGTGTTCTTCGTGGATTCTTCTCTTGAGTATAATGAAGTGACTTTCTGGGTCTCTCTTTATGGCCCCTTTTTTGAAGTCTATTTTGTCTGATATTAGAACTGCTACCCCGGCTTTTTTTTTCTTGTCCATTTGCTTGGAAAATTTGTTTCCAGCCTTTCTTTCAC
>NW_028076716.1:0-1884 GCF_014824575.4 Sturnira hondurensis
AGGAATGCAAATTATTTTGTGTAGAATTTTATTAACATATAATTAAAATTTTTAAGAGAAGAGTGCTTTGAATCATACAATATTCCCATGCAAAAATATTTATGTCATATATTTGAGTACTTTCTACAAGCGAAAGTTAATTTAGAAAGCCCCATAGGCAGAAGTGAGCCATGGAAGAAGTGAGCCAGTTGGGCTGCATGGGCTCATAAAACAAGCTACAGGGGCAAACTAGGGCCCTTGGAGCTTAGGAGAGAGAAAGTCAGAGAGACAGCGCCTGGGGAAAGGGGAAGGGGAAAGGCGGGTATGATAAAGAAATACGGGGCACACGCAGGAAAAGAGGGGGTGAGGCAAGGCACAGGCATGCTTGGGTGAGGGCTGCCCCCATGACAGTTTTTTAACTACAAATTTGTACTTCTTAATCTCTCCACTTTTTCACCCAGTGCCCCTAACTGCCTTCCCCTCTGTCAACCTTCACTCTGTTCTCCGCATCTATTAATACGTCTCTATTTTGTTTGTTCACTTAAGTTGTTCTTTAAATTTCACAAAGAAGTGAAATCATGTGACATTTGTTTTTCTCTGTTTGACTTACTTCACTCGGTGTAATACCCTCTAGGTCCACCCACATTTTCAGAGACCGTAAGATTTTCTTCTTGTTTTAAGGCTGCATGATATTCCATTGTATATGCATGTCACTTCTGCTTTATCCACTTGTCTGTTGATGGGCACTTGGGTTGCTTCAGTATCTCAAGGATGGGAAATAAAGCTGCAGTGAACACAGGGGTATACAGGTCTTGTCGACTTAGTGTTTGGGTNAGGTAGTGCTATTTTTGATTTTTCGAGGAAACTCCACAGTGTTTCTCATAGTGGCTGCACCAACTACGGTCTCACCAACAGGACACGCGGGTTCCCTTGTCTCCACATCCTCACCAACACTTGTCTGTGGTGTATTGGCGATAGGCATTCTGACAGGTGTGTGGTGCCCTCTCACTGTGGTGCTAATTTGCATTTCTCTGATGATTAGCGATGTTGAGCATCTTGTCACTTTTCTATTGGTCATTAGGACTTTCTCTTCGGAGTGTTTATGTGGGTCCACTGTTCATTTTGTAATCAGATTGTTTTTCTGGTGTTGAGTTGTATGGGTTCTTCATAAAGTTTAGATATTAACACATTATTTGATGTACCATTGGCAAATACCTTCTCCCATTCAGTATGTTATCTTTTTGTTGTGCTGATGTTTTTATTTCTGTGCAAACCCTTTTTAGTTTAATGCAGGTTGTTTATTTTCTCTTTTCCTCCCCATGCTTGAAGAGATATGTCAGAATAAATATTACTAAGAGACGTGTCAGAGAGTTTACTGCGTTCATTATCTTCTAGGATTTTCATGGTTTCAAGTCTCACATTTCAGACTTTTATCCATCTTGACTTTCTCCTTGTACGTGCTGTAAGAAGGAAGTCTAGATTCATTTTTCTGGTGTGTGTCTGTCCAATTTTCTGAAAGCCATTCATTGACTAGCATCTCTTTACCCCATTCTATGTTCCTGCTTGCTTTGTCATATATTAACTGACCAGATAAGCCTGGGTTTATTTCTGGTCTCTTCATTATGTTCCTTTGATCTATATTCTGCTATGTCAGTACCATGCTGTTTTGAGTCCTGCAGCCTTAGAGTATAGTTTGATGTCAGGTGGCATAACACCTCTAGTTTTGTTCTTCTTTCTCGAGGTTGCAGTGGTTATTTGGGGCCCTTTGTGGTTACATATGAAGTTCAAGATTAATTGTTCTAGTTGTGTGAAAAATGCCATTTGTTCTGGTAAGATTGCTTTGAATCTAGAGCTTGCTCTGGGAAGAATAGAGATTTTACCAATCTTCATTCTGCTTATTCATGA
>NW_028076717.1:0-654 GCF_014824575.4 Sturnira hondurensis
ATGATTATTAAATGCATATTCCTAAATAAAAGCACCAAGACTTTTGTAGGATTCCATGTATTTGACTTTCAAGAAAAGACATAAATATAGAGATGGAAAAAAGATCAGAACTTCAGTGGCAAGGGTAGGGTCGAATAAGTGAAACACGGTGTGGGGTTTTTTTGAGCAATGTGACGCCGTAATCATGTATACGTTACCTTGTATTAGTCAAAATTCAAATAAATTTACAGTAAAAAGAGGGAATTCTAAACCTTAATTTATGCAAATTTTCTTAAAAATAATTTAGGGATTCAGAGGAATGGCAAAGAATTGTAGGTTGGTATTTTTCTTTCAACACTTTAAATATTTTACCCTATTCTCTTCTTACATAGTTTCTGAGGAGAAAGTGGATGTAATTCTTGTATTTGTTCCTCTGTAAGTAAGGTGTTTTCCCCTCTGGGTTTTTTAGGGTTTTTCTTTTTTTTCCCCCTTTGATTTACTATAGTTTTAAAGTGATATGCCTAGATATTGGTTTTTTTGGCACTTATTCTGTTTTGCATTCTTTGGGTTTCCTAGATCTCTGGTTTGGTGCCATATTAATTTGGGCAAATTCTCAGCCATTGCTCTTTCAAATATTTCTGTTGTTCTTTTTTCTCCCTTTTCCTTCTGATATTC
>NW_028076718.1:0-1681 GCF_014824575.4 Sturnira hondurensis
TTCATTCCTAATGTTGTTTGTGCTTTTCTTTTTCCTTCATAATTTTAATAGAAAGCATTTTACTTTTTTTAGTTCTAAAATAGTTTCCAAATTTAGTTATAACTCTGCTGTGGACCATTAATTATTTTGCTGTATGACTTTTAATATCCAAAATATTATATTCGCTTATTTATTTGGTTATTTGTTTCTAGTTCTATTTTAGTGGGGAACTGGTCTATTTTTTTTTAAGATTTTATTTATTTATTTATCTTCAGAGGGGAAGGAGAGGGAGAGAAACATCAATGTATGGTTGCCTTTCGTGCATCCCCTGCTGGGAGTTGGCCTGCAGGGAACTGGCCTGCAACCCAGGCATGTGCCCTGACTGGGAATCGAACCGCGATCCTCTGGTTCGCAGGCCCGCGCTCAATCCACTGAGCTACACCAGCCAGGGCTTGGGAACTGGTCTATTTGATACCAGTGTTCTGGCATTTGTCAAGATTTGCTCTTTGACATTGTAACAGCCTAGTTTTTATAAGTATTACATGTTTATTGAAAAGAATAAATTTTTTATCTAAATTTTGAGTACAGGTTTCTATATATGTCCATAAGATTAAAGTTAATTTGTTCAAATTTTTAATAATCTTACCCGTTTTTTTTCTGGTGTATATTCTTTTATTTTAAAATCCTTACTATGATATTAAATTATTAAATTTCCCTATAATCATCAATATTTTTACAACTCTTGTAGCTGTGTTGTTACATATTACTCAGAATTGCTATTCTGGGGTGTGTTCTTATATAATTAACAAAATTTTTTAAATCTTAATGAGCTGGCCTTAGAATCTCTGACAGATAATAGGATAGGTTCCTTAACTTTGTTTAACATCTACCCGGTGTACTTTTCTATTCCTTTTACCATTTTAGTGTCTTCATGTTCGGGTGCGTCCTTTACAGCAGATTACTGCTGACAGTGGTAAAATATGTTCACTTTGGTTGTATGGGCCATGCAGTGTGACGGTGCGGCCTCTTCATGGGCGAATTAGACCATTTATGAACTTCATGTTGTTGGTGTGTTTGGCTATAGTCAGGTATTCTATCTTGTGCTGTTTGTTACAGGTTTATGTGCTTGTTTTTCTTTTTTCCTTCTTTCCTGCCTCCTATTGGCTCAGTGAAGTTTTGTTTTACTTCCGTTTTTTACTTCTTTGGAAATGATGCATTCTATTTTAAATATTTTAATGTTTATCTTAATTTTTTTCACATTCATAGTTTACCTGAAATCTAGAGTTAATCAATTTTACTACCATATTCCTAATCAAAGCAAGAATCTTAGTGTATTTTACACCATATTCAAAAATTAACTCAAAATGGATCAAAGACCTAAATGTAAGAGCTGAAACTATAAAACTCTTGAAAGAAAACACAGGGGAACGTTTTTGATGTTGGATTTGGCAAGGACACCACACAACAGGCAGAAAAATAAACAATAGATAAACTGGGCAGCATCAGAGAAAACGTCTGTGCATCCAGGTCACAGTCCTCTTAGGGAGAAGGTGCCCTATGGGATGGGAAAAAATCGTTGCACATCGTGTGTCTGGTAAGAGTGTTATATCCGGGATATGTAAATAACTCAAAATGAGCAAAGGACTTGGATAGACATTTCTCCTAGGAAGGTACACAGATGGCCGATGAGCACAGGAAAAGA
>NW_028076719.1:0-1074 GCF_014824575.4 Sturnira hondurensis
CAGAGCTGTAGTTACTGAACTGTTTTCCTTTGAAGCGGTCGGGGAAGTTTTCATTCCCCATCTCTCTCTCTCCATAATACTGAATGAGAAACCTGAGTTCTTGCCCCCGAGCCTGCTGGTACCAGTACACACGGCTGTGTCCAGAGATGGGGTGGCATTTTAGAACAGCCTCCCCACCATGGCCTTTGATGAGGTGTTGTGGGGACTGAGTGACTCCAGCAGCCACTGACCCTGTGGAGGAAAGAGACAGAGCTGAGAACAGCCCAGGAAGCAGATGGACACCCCAGCAACAGTCAAAAAAGTTGTATTAGAGGGATGTCCCACCTGAGCTGAGACTCACCTGGTCCCAGGACACAAAGGGCCACACAGCAGAGGAGCTGGGTGCCCCTGGAAGACTCAGGAAGCACAAGACTGGCCATGTCACTGCTTAGGGCTCTGGTCTTTTGCATGAGACAGCAGAGGTTGGTCCCTCCCTTTGCTCTCTTTGGAGGGCTTGCTTGTGACGCGACTGTTGTGATGTCATTGTCTTTGTAGAATCTCGTGGGCACCCACACCCCTGGGACAGGCTCAGCTGGTCGTGTGTTCCCTGAGTTTGTTCTTCGCCTATGGGCAGGTGCAGCTGACTGTGCTCAGTTAGACCCGAGGGTACAGGGTAGGTGGCCACCAGAACAGGTTCTCTTTGCCTTGGAGCAGGTGCTCCCTCCTCTACACCTGGCTTGGATTTTCCATGCTCCTCACTGAAGCCCCATCACACTCTGCACCAAACACAGGTTCCAAGAGACGTTACCACTTATGCAAGGCCAAATTCATGGTTTTTTGCTTTGTGAAATGCACCTGCATGCCCATTAAGAAAAAAAGATATGAGTGAACCTGTGATTCAAAAGATAATTTCCCTGATGCAGGCACTCGGCCAAGCCTATCTTCCAGAACCCACCCTGTCCCACAGGGAACCCTCAGCATCTCACTCTGTGGACCCACAGCGCCCTCCAGCGGCCACTTGCAGTAGTTCCTTTGACACAGCTAGAGCTGGCTGGGTTCTGTTTACATCAGTCATCAGGGAACCCTCAGGACTCT
>NW_028076721.1:0-1980 GCF_014824575.4 Sturnira hondurensis
ATTTCAAAACTTCAAATAATACAATGACTACTTTTCTGAATGTTGTTTTTTTATTTTTATTCTTGCTCATCTATTTTGTTCTAACCATTAATACTAAAGTGGTGCCAGTCCTAACAGAATTTAAGTAGTTTTCTAGTGTAATTTGTATAGCTTAAGTAATGTTCACAGGTGTTTAATTAGCTTCTGCAGAATCACAAATTCATTAAATATATTAGAGATTTGTTTTCAAATCCCTTAGAAAACCAAAATAAAAAATGAAAGACCTTGAAATGGTCTGAAAATTGATAAAAAGCAAACAGAGCCCTGGCTGGTGTAGCTCCGTGGATTGAGCATGGGCCTGTGAAGCAAAGGGTTGCTGGTTCGATTCCCAGGGCACATGCCTGCCTGGGTTGCAGGCCAGGTCCCCAGTAGGGGACACATGAGAGGCAACCACACATTGATGTTTTTCTCCCACTCTTTCTCCTTCCCTTCCCCTCTCTCTAAAAATAAATAAATAAAATATTAAAAAAAAACAGAAACCAAAGCTGCACAAAATGAACATATGTTTGAAGCACATTACACACATCTACTTGTGTGCATTCAAACTACTTTAAGAGAAGATGGTGCATTTTGTAAGAAAAACATCTAGAAATTCTTGTGTGGACATTTTAGAGAAAAATAAAATATGACCCAAGATGACAAATAAGTAAGCATGCCTTGTAAGAATTACCCTAACATTCCATGCCATTTTAACTTCTCTCATGGATACCCCAAATAAATTCTTCATAGCTATTACTACTAATAATACTCATTTGTCTTTCAGATAATTAGTTCACTCTTTCTGCTAGTATAATAGCAGAAATATGTATAATAGTTGTATTATTAGCATAATAATAATATGTATAATAATTGTATTCAGATATAGTCCATATACCATAAAATTCAGATATAATCTGAATACCAAAAATTTACCCACTTAATAATATGTAGGTAGTTTCTACTTTGGGGCTATTACAAATAATGTTGTTATGAGCATCTGTGTCTATGTTATTGTGTGAATTTACATATTTCTTACTTTGGGGTATACACCTAGGATACAATTGCTGGAATATATGGTAAATGTAGCTTTAAACTTTGGAGAAAATGTCAATGAGTTTTTCAAGCAAGGTTCACCACTTTATTTGGAGTAGTACATGTGAGTTACAGTTTCTCTGGGTTCTCACAATCTTTTTTAAAAAGTTATTTAAAAAATATATAGCCCCCCTAGTGAGTATTGAGCTCACACTCATTGAACCCATGATTTAGATATTGACATAATGACTAACAATTTTGATCACTTTTAATGTGCTTATTGGTCACTTGTGTTTTTTCGGCAGAAATGCTTATTTAGATCTTTTGCTCAATTTTGTATTTGTTTATTTATCTTCATCTTCATAAATATTTTATGCTATTTGTAGTTTGGCTTTTCACTCTTTTGTTAGTATCTTATAATGGCAATTATTTTTCTTTTTATGCTTGTGGTTTGGGTTTTATATTTAAGAAATCATTGCTAACTCAAGGTTACACAAATTTAATCATATTTTATTCCAAATGTTTAAGCCCATACATTTAGGGCTATAATCCATTCCCATTTACAATATGTATAACATGAAGAAAGCATCTTGTTTCTCAAATTTATTTAATGTGGATATTTATTTAATGTAAATATCCAATTTCCCTGGCATTATTTGTTGAATGAAACTATTAATCCCTTTCCTCTCATTTAATTTTCTTGTTATCCTTCTAAAAGAAGAATTTGAATTTAAACACACAATGCAATAAATAGGTAATATATTTTAGAATTATATGTTGAAACCTACATAATTTTATTAACCAATGCCACCCAATAAATTTAATTTAAAAAGTCAATTAGTAATAAATAGGAAGTTTATTTCTGTATTACCAGTTGCATTCTACTTATCTCTATGACTACACTTAAACTAGTATCTTGTTATATTTATT